>NC_090646.1:135718237-135724522 GCF_040937935.1 Hyperolius riggenbachi | reverse complement strand
ACACAAGATACTCCACCTCAGGGAATTCAGAGCTGGAGAACTGTCAGCCGTTTGTAGTGGAGACTCTGCACGGGAAGATCGCTGTGGCGCACAATGGAGAACTTGTAAATGCTGCTCGGCTTAAACGCAAGGTAATCCAATAAAGTGCGGTTCACTACACTCCATAGTATTGTTTGCCTATTACTGAGGTATAAAGCCCCATCTACACCATACAATCTTTTTGTCCAATTCGATTCAATCCGACATGTCCGATCGGGATTCGATTCAATTTGCCATTGCAAAACAAACAATGGCAAATTGAATAGAATCCCGATCAGACATGTCTGATTGAATTGAATCGAATCAGACAAATTGTATGGTGTAGATGAGGCTTTAGGTGGGCATTATTGGGATTCATATCCTGGCACAGATCAGACCTGCCAGTGAACAATTTACACACCCTCTGTAGGAAAGCTGGTAAACCTCCATGTTGGTGGGGGTTATGAGCGGCTGCATAGCCTTATGAGAATGTTCTGCAACTGTATTAATGAATTAACCAGTGGCTAGAAGCTTTAATTAACCAATCTTTCACTTATTGCGCTGACAAACCGTATACATAGGGTGTTTAAAATCTGCAATGATGGTGCGCTCCTGTAACAATAAACCACTATACAAATATCCAGGGATCTAGTCCTGGGAAAAGAAGTGAGTGGACTCAGCTGGAGAACCTCTGCGGCGTGCCAAAAAATGGGCGTGGTCAAGCACACCATGGGCGTGGTCATGGGTGGGGCCAAATATACATGACCTTAGCAATGATGTAAAAGGTCTGCCAAGGAAGTTTGAGCTCTGCCGTAGTGTATCCCCCAAAAATTGATGTAATCTGACAGCATTTCACCAAAAAGACACATAATCTGGTAGAAGTTCCTCCAAAATACAGATAATATGGAAGTGGTTCTCCCAAAATAGACAATGTGGCAGCAGCAGTTCCACCAACATACACATAATTTGGAAGCAGTTCCCCAAAATACGCGAAACCTGGCAGCGGATCACCCAAAATACACGTAACACCCAACATACATATAATCTGGCAGCAGTGGTCCCCCAAACATACACAATCTGGCAGCAGTTCCCCAAAATACGCGTAATCTGGCAGCAGACGTTCCCCTAACATACACATCATCTGGCAGCTGTTCCCCAAAATACATAACAGCGATTCCACAAAAATGCAGATAATCTGACAGCAGTTCCCCCAAAATAGGTACCCCCAGGTAGCCAGGTCTATGGTGTCCCCAGTATAAGTAGCCATGAGTATAGTAGTCCCCAGTATATGTAGCCAGAGGTATAGTTGCCTAGTATATGTAGCCAGAGGTATAGTTGCCTAGTATATGTAGCCAGAGGTATAGTTGCCTAGTATATGTAGCCAGAGGTATAGTTGCCTAGTATATGTAGCCAGTGGTATATGTAGGCAGGGGTATATGTCCCCATATACGTCCCCCAGTGAACGGCGTTCACTTTAAAGAAAAAGTGGGTGGACGCCGTTCACCCGCGTTCACGCAGGACTCGACCCCTGCAAATATCACAATAAATTAGCGTACTAATAGTCCATAAGTCCAATATGTCAAAGCATTGAAGTGTAAGGGCCTATATGGCACACTTAATTTGTTTATATCTTTTGCGGGTGCAATCCTAGGCCTTATCCTGATACCACTACCTCACTCAGTAAGAGGGCACTCACCCTTTTTCTAGGCCCTCCGTTTAGGGTCAGCAGCACTTCAAAGAGTCGTAACAGTGACGAAACTAGTAGAGCGGAGGACGTGGCGCTATACACTGGCGGAGGATGGAACTTGGATCTGGACCGAATGGACAAGCAGTGCAGTCCTTGGCCACCCAGGGGCCACAATTCGGGGTAGAGGCCATTAAAACTATCTATGTGTGCATTTTTAACTTAAAGGGGCACTATGGTGAAAAATTGTAAGATGAGCCATAAATTATTTTTTTCCTATGTTGCTGTCACTTACGGTAGGTAGTAGAAATCTGACAGAACCGACAGGTTTTGGACTAGCCCATCTCCTCATGGGGGATACTCAGGGATTTGTTTATTTTCAAAAGCACTTAGTGAATGGCAGTTGCTCTGTCCAACTGCCAAAAAACTGTAACGAGCAGGGAAGCTGGCCAGCATCGTTGTTTAAATTCCCCCACCCCAATTAAGAAAAAGGGCGAGTGCACCTTATTACTGGGTGAGGTGATAACCTAATAATTATCACGATAAGGCCTAAAAGGACTGCACCCACAAAAGATGTCAACAGATGCTGTGATTGGCTGGATTAAATCCCTTTCCTGGGACAGTGAAAATGTATGAAAAAAGCCAAAAAGGTAAACTCAAATGCACTGCGGCGGAGACCTGGGAATAGCAGGGAAAAATGCCCTGTGTGTTGCCTGCCTCAGAAGGCTTCAGTCTGTACACATTTTCGAGAAGGCCCCCAGACATGTGATGCTGTAAATGGGGAAAGCCATCACGAACACTCCATGTGGGTAAACTCATTTCTGTAGTCGAGTTATAGGGGTCCAGAAACCTTGGAACGGTTACCGGGTCCCCCCTCTATTCTAGCTGAATAGAGTACTGGTTAAGGGCACTGCCTTTGACATGACAGTGCCCTTAACCAGTACTCTATTCAGCTAGTACACTATTCAGCTGCACATTTTGTAACCATGATACCTGTATCCGCCCCCCAACTACCCAATACACCGAACACAGGTGGCGAGAGCCCATTGGCTACTCACAAGCCCGCCCTAACCCCACCCACCCTTCCCAAAACCCAATTCACTGAACACAGGTGGCGAGAGCCCATTGGCTGCTCGCACACTCACCCTAACCCCGCCCACCAAATACCTCCCATACATCTAATTGGCCCTTTTAGCAAGAACCTGTATATATAAGGAGCTGAGCGTCCTCACCACTTCACTGAGGCGCTACACCTGCTATTGCTGAAATTCTGGTGAGTTCTTTATGTTATTTTATTTGCACACTTTACCCTGTATTTCTGGCCCCCTGTTCTCTTCTCAATGCTCTATTACCCATTACTCTTGCTGACATATACCCTTTTCCATTACCAATACCACTCATTGCAAATCTGTGTAAAATAACACCCCATAGCCCATTACTATCACGAGCACCATAGCCTCTACCCCCTATTGTCTACTTGCACACCCAACTCTTTTATGCCATCTCCACGAAGCTATTTATTTCATATGGTATGCTTTATGATATGCAATATATTAATATGCAAATTTGCAGAATTTACTATAGCATAATGTACTGTCTCTTGTCTACAGTCTTGTCCCCATTTTTATTGCCTGATGAAGCGGGCTGGGCCTGCGAAACGCGTTGCACTGTTTTGGGGTACTAATTAATAAATGTGACTACTATTCAGACAGTCTTTCGTGTCTGCTTTATGGAGGTAAGTCCACCACTTCCTCCCAGCAAATTTTAAAGTTTTTATCCACTTTTATCCTGCTGGCGCCTCTGTTCTCCTACTGCTATACCGTGTCCACCCCTGGTGGAGGGGTGATCTACCCCCTTTCGCATCTACAGAGAGCGACTTCTTATCCCTGAGTGAGGACAGGTCTAATCTCCTCACCTGCCTATACAGTGGTTGCCTGTGTGGTAACCCATGTTTGTGAGTATAATTTTCTCACGATAACCTTTACTTCATTTATGCCTAACATACTACACTATATTGGGCTCTCGGTTTCTCTACTCTTTAGGATTATTAAGCAACACAACTGTACCCTGAACATTGAGCATTTCCTTCCTGAGAATCGCTGAACATCAGTAAGGGCTGGAAGCCACTAGAGCGATTTTGTGAGCATTTAGGGAGCGATTCAGACCGCTAGCGATTTCCCTAAACGCTAAACTAATGTTGTTGAATGGGCCAAATTCCACTGGAGCAATTAACAAAATCACAAACGCAGGACATGCAGCATTTTTTGCGATTAGCGTTTCTGCAATGTAAAGTATATAAACGATGGCATAATCGCTCGGCAAAACCTGCACAGAGCAATTTTGCTAGCATTTTGACATTACTGCACACTGTAAAAAAAAAAAAAAGTTAAAATTAATTGAAAGGACCAATCAGAATTAAAAACGCTAATCGCTACACAATCGCTGGCAAAAAGCTGACACTTTTTAAAAACGCTACCGCAGTCACTCATGAAATCGCTTACAAAACGCTAGCGATTGCGATAGCGATTTGTAGTGGGTCCCAGGCCTTACATTGTGACCGTTATTTCTGAGCATCAGAATAATGTAGCTGGTGTAATTGTTGTGTGTAGAAAAGCCCTTAGGGCTGATGTCAGAGGAAGTATGGGATCCTGGGCCTTTGCATGAATCTGCCAAAAGACTTAAAGTGGATCCGAGATGAACTTTTACTCCTTGCATAATTGTGTTCCTTACATATAGTTTATAGGGCATTCCTCAAGCCAAATACTTGTTTTGTTTTGTTTTAATACCCTAATTTCCTATAAACTAAACAAACCACACCCACAGCTTCTCCAGAGTGCCTTGGCGCTTGCAAAGGATTGTGGGATTTCAGTCTGGGCAGGTGAAAAAGGTGTTACTAGCTATAGATTTCAGAGGCAGAGTTTTCACAATCTGAGAGCTGCAGTGCAGATACAGATCAGTTGCCTGTGTAATGGAGGAGATAAGAGTGGAGTTTTCACAGAATATGCAGATTAGCATGCCTAGATACAGATAAGCTTGCCTGTGTGTGTGATTGTGTAATAGTGACAAGCAGAAAACATGTCTGCTCCCATTGTATCACAGGAAAAAATATTAATATACTGTTGAAGCTGTTTGAAGATAGATTTGCTGTGTAAACTATCTAAACTTTAGATAAGATATATAGACAAGTCACTTGTTATATTTAGCTTTTCATCTCGGATCCGCTTTAAGTGGCACGCCCATGGCTGCCTTTTTTCGGACTTTCTTAAAATACACATAATCCTACCACTAGTGTACAGGGAGTGCAGAATTAATAGGCAAATGAGTATTTTGGCCACATCATCCTCTTTATGCATGTTGTCTTACTCCAAGCTGTATAGGCTCGAAAGCCTACTACCAATTCAGCATATTAGGTGATGTGCATCTCTGTAATGAGAAGGGGTGTGGTCTAATGACATCAACACCCTATATTAGGTGTGCATAATTATTAGGCAACTTCCTTTCCTTTGGCAAAATGGGTCAAAAGAAGGACTTGACAGGCTCAGAAAAGTCAAAAATAGTGAGATATCTTGCAGAGGGATGCAGCACTCTTAAGGTGCGTACACACATGCGACTATAGTCGTTTGTAACGATCGTTCCCCGATCTTTACCAACGACGATCGTTACAAAAAACGAACCACCGACTATTAAGGCAAACGACGAACGAGCCAAATTGCTACAAAAGAAAGTTCTGTCTCGGCGGATTTTAACCAACGACGATCGTTTGCAAAAGTAGTACATCGTTGGAAACGGTCGTTCGTACTAGGCTTGACATGCGCATTTCACTATTTCTCTGTGAAACTTCTCATTTTTATGCGCAGGCGCAATAGTTGCTTTACGTGATGTAACGTTCGTTCTAACGATCAGAACGTTACACACCTTTTAAAACTATCTTTACATAGGTCGTTCTTTCATCAATTAAAAGTTCGTTCGTCGTTCTCAACGAACGATCGTTGTCGCATGTGTGTACGTAGCATAAAAATTGCAAAGCTTCTGAAGCGTGATCATCGAACAATCAAGCGTTTCATTCAAAATGGTCAACAGGGTCGCAAGAAGCGTGTTTAAAAACCAAGGCGCAAAATAACTGCCCATGAACTGAGAAAAGTCAAGCGTGCAGCTGCCAAGATGCCACTTGCCACCAGTTTGGCCATATTTCAGAGCTGCAACATCACTGGAGTGCCCAAAAGCACAAGGTGTGCAATACTCAGAGACATGGCCAAGGTAAGAAAGGCTGAAAGACGACCACCACTGAACAAGACACACAAGCTGAAACGTCAAGACTGGGCCAAGAAATATCTCAAGACTGATTTTTCTAAGGTTTTATGGACTGATGAAATGAGAGTGAGTCTTGATGGGCCCGTGGCTGGATTGGTAAAGGGCAGAGAGCGACAGTCCGACTCAGACGCCAGCAAGGTGGAGGTGGAGCACTGGTTTGGGCTGGTATCATCAAAGATGAGCTTGTGGGGCCTTTTCGGGTTACGGATGGAGTCGAGCTCAACTCCCAGTCCTACTGCCAGTTTCTGGAAGACACTTTCTTCAAGCAGTGG